>NC_048279.1:27603490-27613642 GCF_009762535.1 Notolabrus celidotus
CACTTGTAAGTTGATTCTGAGATTCCATTGGTTGCTTGTATTGCACAGAGAGGTCTGGCTCCCGGCTGTATAGCTAACCTTTTAACTTTTTGTTAGCAAACTTGCAGCTTAACGCCTCTGGCAAGGCTCTTTTAGTTGTTCCACAGTCAAGAAAAAAGATGACTGTGCTTTTTTCTGTTAGAGCACCTGCACTGTGTTTGCCAGAGGAAATCAGGAAAGCCAAAACAGTTCTTTTTTTTTTATCAATCTCATATAAAAAGCATTTTTAACAATATGCTTTTGTGCAACCCTGCTTTAGTATCAGGTATCTGAACTCTGTTGATATGGTATTTACTTGTGCCTTTCTATTCCCTTTTCTGATTCTGATACCTAGACTTAAGTATTGGCTGATCCAATGGACAACATTGGGATTAACAAACACATATTGTGACACTGATTGCTGAAATTTTACAATTTATGACCCTGTTTCCAGGAACAATGACTCACAATTTCTTGATAACCAAACATCACAGGATTTCTAAATAGTTACAGCAGTTCAGACTTTACTTATCATCATTTCCGCATCAGCTTAACATTTGCTGCCATGTGTTTGCTTCAGTCTTCAGAGTCTGGCTGCTTGTTACTGGCATGTCATCTCACGATCAGTCTATTATTCAACCTCGTAAATATATAGTAATGACCAAATACAACTCTTTGGATGGGACCTCTGCGTTCTCTGCAGCACTGAAATCCCTCATTAGGACAAGAAACTTGATTTTATGGAGACCTGTTTCCCCTATAGCCACATACAGGCCTATTAGGTAAATGCAGCATTTACCTAATTGCTCCAGCATGGAAGGTTTCTGTTTGTTAATGGGATTCCTTGTAAAGACACAAATATGGGTCACAAAGAGGAAAAAGAAAAAGGTCAGAACAGACCT
Source organism: Notolabrus celidotus (assembly GCF_009762535.1). NCBI lineage: Eukaryota > Metazoa > Chordata > Actinopteri > Labriformes > Labridae > Notolabrus > Notolabrus celidotus. The sequence goes on from NC_048279.1 coordinate 27,604,411, forward strand.
GCTGGTATGTGGTCGAGTTAAAATCAAGTCCTCCTTCCTAAATGACTGAACGTTTGATTGCAGCTTAAAAACAAACCACTCTTGTGAGAATGTTCTGATGGTCCAGTTGTTTAGCTGTGTTGTTAATTTGTTTACACAGCTAAAGCGTCTACGTGGAGGCAAGGAAAAGATTGTTTTGATGGTTAAATAAACTAATAGCTCACCAATGATTGGGTTTACTTGTTTTGTAGTGTTATTTAATTAGCAGTATTTTGTTACTTGCCCAGATTTTCTTGTACGGACAATATTCTGCCACTCTTTTCTAAACCAGTGAGGCCTTATTCTACAACTCTGGCCAAATTGGCTGATACACATTTCCTCAAAGTTTGCATTTAGAGCCAATGGCCAGGAAAATGTTTCACCTAAGAGTGCAAGACTTCACCATTGTGTCCCATGAAAAAAATTCTCAATGGCTTGTGCCAAATCATGATCTTTTCCAAAACCTGACCAATCACTGTTGGAGTCCAAACCCAACCAACCTTTTCCAAAGTTAACCACATACTCTGTGAGAACTACTTGGTTAGATTTAGATAGAGATCATGACCTAAGTTAAATATTGAGTCAACTTCTACAATTGGTACACATGGAACTCTAACCAAGCAGCAATATCTTGTATTGAAATATGAAGCCAATGTGGAAGAGCCACTTGAGGCTGGCTCCAAAAGCCAAGGAATCTCCATTGAGTCCCATGTTACATTGTTGATTTAAACACAAAATGAAACACATTTATAGCCTGGTTCAAAAAATACCCTTTGGTCATTTATGTATTCCTTCACAGTATGCGGAGGGTGAAAGTTGTTGTAACCCATCGGTTTTGATTTTATAAACAGGTGAGTCCATTGTAGCTGTTTTCTGGGAGACCAAAAGCCCACTTCAACTCTACTTCTTCAAGTGTTTAGGTCGATTGGAAGTTAGGGTGAGTCAGCATTTCCTGTCACCTGCCAAACCTACCTGTCAAACTTCTATTCAGAAACCAATGGGTGACGTCACCGGGACTTTGCCAATGTTTATGCAGTTTCTGACTTACACAGAGGCATCCAAGATGAGAATCCTATGCAAGACTTACACTACCAGTCAAAAGTTTGGAAAAACCCTCTCATTCAAGGGCTTGTATTTACTTTAATTATTTGAAACACTGTAGATTAATATCAAAGACAACAAAACTATGAAAGACATATACGGAATTGTTTAATTAACAAATTAATGACAGCTTGCACACTCTTGGTATTCTCTCAGTCTGCGTCATGAAGTGGTCTCTTGGAATGGTTTCTACTTAACATGAGGCTTGTCAAAAGTTCATTTGTGTGTGATTACTTCCCTTCTTAATGTATTTGAGACCATCAGTTGTTTGTTCAGAAGTAGGGTTAGTACACAATGGATAGCCCTATTTGACTATTGTTGTAATCCATACTATGGCAAAACTATATTATTTCATAGTTTTGATGTCTTCAGTATTAAAACCCATTGCATGAGAAGGTGTCCAAACTTTTGACTGGTAGTGTACATGCTTTCCAAGCCAATAGCACCACAGTAAAAAAGGTGTTAAAGGTACTCCTTGCACGCTTGCTGTTGCATTAGCCCATTTTACATTAAGATTCTGCTGCAGTACCATAAACTAGGCTCTGCCATCACTATGCCTCTGTTCTTCAAAAACAAACCTTACATCAGCGTTACAAAAGGTGTCACAGTGTGTGATTTCAAAATGTGTATAGCACTGTGGAAGAAAGAAAGGTGTGACATGTACACAACAGAGTCCCTGCATCAACCACTCCATCCTGGCATCTGCAGTGATGGTATTTCACCTTTGTGTAGACCTCTGTCAGGATCTGCATGCTAGATATCAGCGGCGAAACCACTCTCCCCCACCATCCCCCTCTGTGCATTTTACATTGCACACAGAGTGTAACAGTCCTGCCTTGACCAGCATTGTAAAGGGGGTTATTTGGATTTAGTCATTTTGATAGAAGTGGTTGTTTCTGCATCTGATGCATCATCATTTTAATAAAGGTATGACAGAATTGGAACAGAAATAAAACGTTTAGTGCTATGTCAATTACTCAACAACAGGTTATTTCAACAGCAGTAAATATTCATCTCAAAATGTTAAAGAAATGAAAAGCAACTCACAGAATCCTGAGGTCTTGATGCCAGAGAAGTCCACTTTGTGATCCTGGTGATGTTGTTTCTTGTTCAAATCCCTACAGGAAGAAACACAGGGTTAATACTCTGGTGTTTGAAATCTTATTGCTCATTACAGGGACTTAAATTAAGAGCATGGTGTTAATATCATCATGTAAAAGCCTGACAACACGCAGCTTTATTCTGAATGATAAAAAGAAAATTTCTTCAAACACCCACAAAGTGTGTGTGCGTGTGTGTGCCTCTGTGTGTGTTCTCTCGGTAGATTTGGTGAATGTGGCAGCAAGCACAGCGTGAGAATGCCCCACAGCATGAGAGCCCACACACATACACACATCCCCATTACACACTTACACACAAATATACAAACACAAACAAACAGAAACCAAAACACACTAACACTCCTACCGTAAAGTCACCAGGAAAATATACACACACACATACACCTACACACACACTAACAGAGCTCCTGCTGCTCTGAATTATGAGAAAAAAAACTTTCCAGAAAAAAAAGAAAAAGTGAGATTAAATTATTTCTCTTTCCATCATCAGAGTTTTAAAGCTTATCGTGTTTCCTGGCTGTCATTCAATCTGTTTTAACTACGGGTACACAGTGTATATGAACTGACTGCTTCAGTGTGTGTGTCCCTGTGTGTGTGTGTGGTGTGTGTGTGTGTGTGTGTGTGTGTGTGTGTGTGTGTGGGTGTGTGTGTGTGTGTGTGGTGTGTGTGTGTGTGTGTGTGTGTGTGTGTGTGTGATTTATGACCACAATAAGAGAAATATTAAGGCAGTGGACAATCCATCCAAAAATGGTGTGTTAAAATAAATTTAAGCGATGAAAAGCTGAACAAAAGGAGAGGGCACTGAACTGTGTCAACTCTTGAATCCACAACTGAGGGCTGGAAAGAGTGTGCCATTGTGCCCACCCTGCCTGCAACATTTCAATATCCTGTTTATTGCTCCTCTGTTGCTGCTGACAGGAGATGATCTGAAGATAAAGACAGACAGTGCTAACTGACTTTATAACAAGGAGAGATACAGCCTTCCCCATTTGTTTTCCATTCAGTGTAAAACAGCCGCCACAATAATCCATCAATCTTTTTTTTCCACCATTTGTGCCACTTGCGCGTCACTGAGTGCGCATGGAACCCTGCTGGATCGGAGAGGCTGCCGCTCACACCCTCATTCAACAGGCACTGAGGATACAATTTAGCCTACATGTACAGTTTCAGCGCGTCTATACCGATTTTTTTTCTATTGAAATTTTTTGGATTTAGTTAAAGGATAACACTGCAGGGATTTGGAAAGGAGATGCATCATCTTTGGGGATGTTGATGAGTTTAAGTCGCGCGCTATGGTGCACAGACGCACATCCTCTCTTATACTAGGCTCTAGCTTCTCAGTTCGTAGATCAGACTCTTGAATCAACCCAAGCTTTGAATATACTCGGGTATACAGAGAAGAGGATGGCAGCTCCACTTAACGGATCCAACATTACAGCGAACTACACTAACCAGTTTGTTCAGCCGCCGTGGCGCGTGGCTCTCTGGTCCGTTGCTTACAGCGTGGTGCTGGCGGTGGCGGTGTTTGGAAACCTCATAGTGATATGGATCATCCTCGCCCACAAGCGTATGAGGACTGTGACGAACTACTTTCTCTTAAACTTGGCGTTTTCGGACGCGTCCATGGCCGCGTTTAATACTTTGATAAACTTTATCTACGCTGCTCACGGGGAGTGGTACTTCGGTGAGGCGTACTGCAAATTCCACAACTTCTTCCCTGTAACATCGGTGTTTGCGAGCATCTACTCCATGACTGCCATAGCTGTGGACAGGTGGGCTTGTAAAACGGTGCAAGAAAATATTTTATGAAAGCTGAATATTTCCCAGTCCTCTTAACACTCTTTCCTTACAGGTAATCAGTTCAATGTGTTGGTAAAATTAAATTCCCCAGAGGAATCATGGTATACATTAGGGTACTTCTCATGTGTCCATATGAGAACATTTTTATTTGTATAGTGGACGGATGAATTTGTGGGCTGAAGAAATTGATGTGGAAAATGAATTATTATGGTCGACAGGGAGCTTCATAACCAAGTATTTGACGCAACGTCGTCTATCCATACTCGTTTGAAAAATCCTGTGCTTTCAAGTGATCCTTTTATCTGACATTGCAGTCCAAAAAGGAATTTTGTGACAACTAAATAAAAATAATTTGTGTGTTGTATTGCTCTAGAAAAACAAGAAAATTTGGTAAGCTTTGACTTTTCCAAAATGTTCTAATTTATTTTCCATCTGGTGCAGATTGATGACTGATGGCATCTGTTGTGAGCTTTGACCCCACAGTCTTATTAGACTTCTGTTGCTCCCTGCTGATTTGAATATCATTAATTGCAGCTCAGTGGAATGGTGTATGACTAATTATTAGTAAAGGCAGCTTCCCAGTAGGGTGACTGCCAACCAACACACCACAGGCCTCTTCCACACATCTATTTTTAATTTTCACTGCCAATGCCATAGAAAGAAGAGCAGCAGCTTTGTGAAGAGTCTTCTCTGTGGTGACTGATTATTTGTGTGCCAACACCCCAGAAAGCTCCCCCCCTTCTCCTCCTTCCTCAATGCCTTTACGCTCTCTGGCTCTTGTTTTCAGCCACATGTGATCACATTATCTATTTCTTTAGCTCCTTCCTTCACACCTGTTTCTTTCTCCCCCTGCTTTTTTCGCCTGCTTGCCTCTGTGGTTTTCCAGTAGAGTATGATGCTCTCCTCACTATCAGCCGGTCTTTGATACCGATCAGTGGACCGTCTAACGTCATAATGCTGGAATAAAGGGATTAGACTGATGAGGGAGGCAGTCACAGTCCAAACATAATGAAAACAGAGTGCCTGTAGACGGAGCATGCAGAAACAGCTAGTATGGAGGTGTCACAGAGTGATAACACAAGGTGTTTTTTTTTTACCTACAGCTCTTCTTGACACACCAAGTGGTCACTGAATTTCCTGAGGCCATGATCTTTTAAAAATCCCGACTACTTCCATGCATTTATACACTTGGTTTGCAGCTTCCGTTTCCATTCTGTCAGCTGTGTACTGAGAAAGAGAACATTGGCTTGACCTTAGTGATGTAGATGTAACCTCAGGTCCTGCTTTTCCTAACCCCAGTTTGCTGATGTCTCCGCTCTGATGTCTTCAAATGGCACAAGGCCACAGTTCGTGATCATCTGTGGAATGGTCCTTCCTGCTTGCTCTCTGTGCTGCCAGGCGTGTTTCCTCAGGCACTGCAGCAAAATAAACGCAGGTTACTGTGTGAAAGGTAATTGGCCAAGCACTAAAAGCCTCATTTGATAACAAGGCTGGTGATTTTTTTTTCCATTTCGCACATCCTTTATTTTCTAGTGTTGAAGCTGTAGATATGAAGACAGTCATTTTATTTGTTCTTCACCTGCAGCAATGCATACATAGATAAACTTTAATGTCATGTGCTGGCTCCAGGTGATTTAAAGCCACTTTATCAAATTTATTTTAAACTTCAGTTTTTTAGAGGTCAATCCCTGATCTGGTCCTCTACATCTGAACACTACAGGTTAATGGGATTGGGCTTTTGTGCTGATAGCATTGAAAGATTACGCAGACATTTGGAAACAACAGAAATCTTTACAGATATAGGTACTGGGGGGGCTGTGGCTCAGTGGTAGAGTAGGCCGCTCTTAGTCAGAAGATTGGTGGTTTGATCCCTGGCTCCAGCAGTCCACATGCTGAAGGGAGCCCAAATTGCCCCCCAAGGCACAGCCTGCGGGCTGTGAATATGTGTGATTGGTACTGTTGTGCAGAATGGGCCTTCAGACAACATCCTCTACCATCAGTGCATGAATATGTGTGTATGTGTGAAAGGGTAAATGTGACATTTAGTGCAAAAGCACTTTGAGCGCTTGGATGACTAGAAAAGTACTATACACCGTAAGTGCAATCCATTTATTTATTTAAATGCTCTTGATACTGGATAATTCATGTGTTTGCTGTAAGCAGATTTGGTTGGAATTGCTCTAAGGAGAAGCGATAGTCTGATGGTGAGTTCAGACATTGTTCCTGGAAAGAGATTGTGTTGCTTGATATCTAACGCTTACCTGAAAATACAAAAAAATGAACCCAGAACTATCTGCATGTCTGAATAATCTTTTATATCATGTAGTTGTAACTTTAGGGAACATATCATTTCAGTATTCTTTTGCTTTATGAAGACAGGGGGGTGGGTATTAACTGAAAATTCAATACGCTCTCTTCTAGAGACATTAAGTCAACACTTTATGTTTGGTTGTTTGCATGATGTTTGACTTCTGCAGCAGGGAGTCTCATCTGAGGTTATCTCTGCTTGTTAAACACCATACTGTGATAAAGTGAGGGTCAGGTTGAAACTCACACCACATGATGTGGGTTCAAAACATTATGCTGTCAAATAAACTTTGTGCTGCTTCAGGCATCACAGACTCCAAGGTTAAACAAAAAACATGATATGATTTATTCATCTTCTGCTGTGATCGTGTCCAGCCGATACCGACGCCTCTGTGAATGTTCTTTGATGTGTAATCCTGTTAGCATTATTCAAGTGTTTCTGGTGTTGCACCATCCTTATTGTTCAGTGGATGCAAGTCAGTGTGATCAGTCACCCTTGTATGAGGTCTTGGGATCATAAGTAACTCCAGCCTGCTGTGGCACAAACCTGATCAGATATCTAACAAGCTGTTCACTGGCCCAGGAGACACTCAGATTAAACGGCAAGCAGTTACAGGTGAATAGACGGGGCAGCTTTGTTGTTGTTCTCATGATAGGGGCCCATTTTCCTCTGTCATGAGGATTTAATTACAAGCCTTTTGTTTCAAGCGATTAAAAATCATGTAGCATCTTTGGCCGAGTTCATGTTCACCAGGTTAACCTCTACCACTTCTGAGAGCTTCTTGGAACAGTTCAAACTAAATATCCTCCCAGTTTGTGTTTTAAGTGAATCATCCATCATTTCCCTGAAAAACAAATAGTGCAGTATAATCAGACTTGTACAGGCTGGCTTGCAGAAAATTTGTTCAATATAACGACTGTATGGGGGGGGGGGGGGGGATTGGAATTTCAGGTTTCGAAAAGCGGAAGTAGACAACGACCAAGTTGATAGCATAAACAGCTTCGTCAGCATCCACTTCTAATTAAAAAAGTTAAGAAGTGGTTTATGTGGAATTTAATATTTTTCACAGCACCTATATACTGGGTGCCTGCCTTCAGAAAAGAAGAAAAAAGAAAAAGCAAAACGTTAGCGCTGCGCATTGTGGGAAACAGCACGCTAGGGAGACTGGTCCGCTGCATACTGAGACATTTTCCTGAATCAGTACGACATCCATGAAGTTTTGGCATACAGCAGATTTTGCTCTTGTTCACATACTACATACACTGAATTTTCGCCAAATCAGCACATACTAGTAGTATAGTAGGCGGTTTCGAAAACAGCCCTAGTCTCTTATTTTTGAAGCACTGTTTGATTTCACCTCTTAGAGATGCTTGAAACTCTTTTCATTTAATATCTAAAGAGGGCAAAATAACTCTCAACTCTTTCCAGCCGGTCTTGAGAAACATTTAATGTTATGTGTAGTAATATTTATAACTTATACCTAGTAGAGTAGTATAAGTCTGAGTAAAAACTAACTGCCATAATGTGACCATGAATTGAAATGTTGTAAAACCTTTAATGCTTTCAAACAACTCTCTGATTTAATAACAACCAAAGTAATAAGTCATCAGTTATTCAATACGCTGTCAAGGTTCTTAGTTTTATGGCCTTGCCCCTTTGAGCTGCAGGTACATGGCCATCATTTATCCCCTGAAGCCCCGTCTGTCGGCGAAAGCCACCACAGGAGTCATCGTGTGTATCTGGAGTCTGGCCGTGGTTCTGGCCTTCCCTCTCTGCTACTTCTCCACCATCCGAACTCTGCCCCGCAGGACCCTCTGCTACGTGGCCTGGCCCCGAATGGCAGACGACTCCTTCATGTGAGAACACTTTGTAACTTACTTTGGAAAGACTTTTATATCATTTGAAAACAAGCAGTGCAGCCCAGTAAGTAAAATAAATAGAATTTTATTTATAACCTTCCATGAACAGACATCACAAAGTGTTTTACAATAAAAGATTTAAACGCAAATCAGTGAGATCACAACAGACATTAAATACAGACAGTTACATAAAAGCTAGTCAGATGCAATTGTATCACTGAAGCAGAAGGATGTTGTTCAACACTAAAGAAAAGAAAGAGGGTAATGAGATCACTGCAGAAATGAGTGAGTGTGTTGCTTTGAATATTTCCTGTGTATTTTTAAAACCTCATTCAGTGTGTAAGATTTCATGTCATCTTATGTTATTATTACTTACAAAGCTAAAGGGAGCGCTTCCTAAAAGAACAAAACAACAATTTTTTTTAGTACAGACAAGGTTCAAGGTGTCTTTATTATCCCTGGGGGGCAATTTGTTTTTCATTCATCGGTGACATAAACAAAACTGTACAACAAATCACACCAACATTAAAACATTTAAAACACTAACAACATAAAAACTATAGCTATGTGGCATCATTAAGCAGGCTAGCTGCTACCGGGAAAAATAGTTCCTATTTCTATTTGTCCGGCTTTTTGGCTTGGTGAATCTGTGGCCTGAGGGAAGCCGGCGAAATCACAAAAATGAGGATGGCACGGGTCAGCCCCGATGGACCAGGCCTTGCAACAAGAGAAACAGCTGACAGCATGCTCACATGGTTCTGATGAACAAGACAATTGCTGTTCAGTAAGTGACACACAGATTTTAAAAAGCAGTTTGAACCCAACATGGCACAAAGTGGGTTGTTAGGTGGTCCACAGGGGATATTTCGAAATTAATGAGGGGCAGAGTGCTGTTGAAGCAGTTATTAGTAGAGATTTCAATCTGGTAGGTTTGAAATGTTGAGGAATTCCCATTTTCAGGCTTTGAACTGTCCCTCTGTTACCCTTTTCATAGCTTTACTGATCTACAGCTAAACATATCTTTA